>NC_079450.1:43849791-43862291 GCF_903798145.1 Danio aesculapii | reverse complement strand
TACAAATATGAAGATTTTAGATAATATTACACATCATTAGGTATTTAAAAAAAAATAGTAATATAGTAGTAGTATGTTTTAATAATACTCTGATGAAGCCATAAAATGTTGTTAAATGAATCCTAGATCATATTTTACTGTATAGGTAGGTGCACTACCATTGTTTTTTGTTTGTTTATTTGTTAAATTAAAGCTCATATATTTTTAGGGATCAAATGTGGCAAAAACAGTTATTGTAAATATAGTAATATTTCAAATGAATACTATTTTAATTGAATATAAAACTATATATTGTTCCGTCTAACAGTCATGCTAAATGAGTTCATTGTCTTTAGAACAGAGATGCCCAAACTAGGGCCTGTGGGCAAAAGTTAGCCCATGTTAACCTGTGATTAGGCCGCCATCCCATCTGGGAATTGAGGAAAGATGATGGGGATGGTTTCGAGATTGTCAAAATTTAATGTAACCCTTTGTTTTTTTTCAAAGCTTACTGAAATGAAATGTTTCAATGAAATGGTGTAAATGTATCAGATTTAGTTTCATTGTACATGCTGTGACCTGGCAATGCAGAGAGTTTGGTGAGCAAATCAAGTCAAAGGCAGATTCTGCTTGACTAGTGTATTCAGCATTTAACTCCACTGTGTTATAAATGTAATTGTTTTTATTACAATAAAAGTTATACTGCATTAGTTAATACATTTTAAAGTAATGCTTTCTCTTTAAATTATAATATTATTATGAAGTAAATTAAGAAATTACCCATGTCAACTTTAATGTAATATAGTTTGGTATGTTTACCCTCAGCCCACGGCTCTTGATGATATTAGGTTTTTGGCCCTTTATATGAAAAGGTTTGGGCACCCCTGCTTTAGAGACACTTCTGATGTGTTTGTTTTGTGGCTTTTTTCTTTCTGCAGTACTCGCTGTGTAACGATCCCTTGATCGAACTGTCCAATCCTGGAGCAAGCGGATCCATATTTTATGTGACCAGCGATGATGAGTTTATTATTAAGACAGTCATGCACAAAGAGGCAGAGTTCCTGCAGAAACTACTGCCTGGGTACTTCATGGTGAGCAATAAGCACTTGTGTATTTTAGAATTTTTAAAAATGTTGACAACAAACTCTCCATGATAGTGCTGCATGAATATAGAACAAAATATTAAGAACAGAACCATAATACATGTTTTAATTAAAAATTTTCCAGGTTTCTAGGCCTGTAATAGAAAATGACAGCTTTTATTTATGATATTTTTTACTCTTTCTTCTCTTAGAACCTGAATCAGAACAAAAGAACGCTTCTTCCAAAGTTTTATGGGTTGTATTGCGTTCAGGCTGGTGGAAAGAACATCCGTATTGTTGTTATGAATAATCTGTTGCCTCGCAGTGTGCCTATGCACCTCAAATATGACCTGAAGGGCTCAACATACAAGCGGCGTGCCTCTCCTAAAGAGAGAGACAAGAGTGTCCCCACTTACAAAGACCTAGATTTCATTCAGGACATGCCAGAGGGCATCCAGCTGGAGCCAGACAACTACAATGCACTCTGCAAAACTATCCAGCGGGACTGCCTGGTGAGCATGCATGTTTGGGGGTGTGTGATATTGCATGTTAGCTTTAGAATTATTATGATGGTGATGATTTTGATTAGTGCTGTGCAGTGTATGACAATTAACACAATGCATAGCACCATTCAAAATTTGGTGGTCTGTAAGAAGTTTTTTTTTTGTTCATTCCATTCACCAAAGCCTGCATTTAAAACGATAAAGCAGTCATTACTCTAGTCTTCATTGCCACAGAAATCCTCCCATAAATATTCCAATGTGCTGATTGGTGCTCATGTTATGCATTTTCAATATTTTTTGATGAATACATATAAAAAAATAAATAAATAATAGCAGTCTTTGCAGTCTTAGCAGTCTTTGTCTTTGCAAAGTTAAGAATTAAGATTTTATACCTACTATTCAAGCAACTGAACAACTATTCAAGCATATGTTTTACGCAGCAGGTGCCCTTCCAGCCACAACCCAGTACTGGGAAACACCCACTCATTAACACACAGTCATACACTACGGCCAATTTAGTTTATTCAATTCACCTATACCGCACGTCTTTGGACTGTGGGGGAAACCAGTGCACTCAGAGGAACCATGGGGAGAACATGCAAACTCCACACAGAAATGCCAACTGGCCCAGCCGACTCGAACCAGCGATCCTCTTGCTGTGAGGCAACAGTGCTAACCACTGAGCCACCGTGTCGCCACCGATCAATTTACCTTTGTTAAAAAATTTTGTAATAACATATGTGCAGATAAATTTTTTATTTACTATATTTTGTTCATAGATATTATTTTTTGTTGTTTTAACTGTTTTCTTTGCATTTTTATTTTTTGGGCAGGGGTATTTAAAGATCTCGGTTAATAGAATAGTCAGTTGATATCTTTTGTGACTATGTATGTATGTTGGATTATTTCTGTCTGTTTAATAAAAAAAGATCACAGAAAATTAGGATCTCTTAAATATAACTATTTACTTAACCTGGGGATGCGATTCTTCCGTATAAATAAGGATTTCTGTATTTTTTGAGCTCAATGGGGTGACCCCTAAATCCGAGGTTTTTTATTTGAGGGTGGGTGGGGGGGTCCTCAGTGAGGTTCATCGTCATCAAAGCAAAAGACCTTGTTCATCATTGTGCACAAGGAGCATTAACTGCTTCATTCCGGACGTCATTCAGGTATAATGATATTGTGTAGTCCTAAAATGTGCGCATATGATGAAGCCGCTTACAATATGCAAGATTATGAAATCACTTTGATTGCGTGCGTGGCTGTGCACACTTTTTCCGCGTTCACATTTGCATGTCACGACCACGTGCACTCTATGTACATTATAAATAAAGCCGCAGGAAGCACATTTGTTATTATCCTTTGCAAGTCATCTGTCCTTATCTCTTCATTCATTCAGTGATGCAGCCTAGCACCTGAAATGTAATACTTGAAATTAGGTGATAATACCATTTCATAAAAATATATTTTATAATTAATAAAAATATATTTTATAATTAATTAAACCTATTAAAAAGCAGGGACTATGCCAAAGGTAAGGGAAAGTAAAAGTGATAAACTCTTTTTGGCAATGCATGATATACTTTTCAGGGTGGAACGTTAAAGCATATTAGGCTGCTCAATTCAACGGTATTCAATATTTTTACAGTTCATATTGTCGACTGACTAGTAGTTTTATCATTTGGAATAAAGAGTAGACAAAATTACAGGGAAAATTATATTCTTTGGACCGAGTTAGTTGCGCTATTTAGCGCAACATTATTTAGGTGACTATTAAACTGCTAAACATTTAAACTGATAAAACAAAAAAGAAACTTAAATTGTATGGCCAATATCAAATATTTATATAAAGAATATATAGTTTTTTAGAATTAGTATTTATATTATTAATTATAATGTAAACACATATATATATATATATATATATATATATATATATATATATATATATATATATATATATATATATATATATATATATATATATATATATATATATATATATATATATATATATATATATATATATATATATATATATATATATATATATATATATATATATGGGGGGGCCCTCGTCTTCCTTTTTTTTTTGTCCTCCGCTAACCTTAAATTTTGAACTGTAGGGTTGCTAATGACATCAATTATAAATATTCAATTGATCATTATTTTAGGAATATCTTCTGATCAATTTTGTTTGATCTTGCCTTATCATATATTAATCTTTTATGTATTCAAAGTTTTTGTTAATGTATAAAAGGTAAAAGGTGTTGTTATAATCTATTATATTGGTGCATATCAGTGAAAACTGCATTTTATACTGGAATTTCTTTCATTAAATATTTTAAATAAATATTTACACAAGCGTTTGGTTTACAAAAATACTTATTTTTGTCACGATAAATAATACTTTCAGAGCAAATATGTAGGTACAGTTGAAGTCAGAATTATTAGCCCCTCTGTTTTTTTTATTCCCCTATTTCTGTTTAATGGAGAGAAGATTTTTTTCAGCACATATCTAAACATAATAGTTTTAATAACTCATTTCTAATAACTGATATATTTTATCTTTCCAATGATGACAGTAAATAATATTTGACTAGATATTTTAAAGGCTTAACTAGGTTAATTAGGTTAACTAGCCAGGTTAGGGTAATTAGGCAAGTTATTGTATAAAGATGGTTTGTTCTATAGACTATCGAAAAGAAATATAGCTTAAAGGGCTAAAAATAATTTCGACCTTAAAATGGTGTTTATAAAATTAAAAACTGCTTTTATTCTAGCTGAAATAAAACAAACAAGACTTTCTCCAGAAGAAAAAATATTATCAGACATACTGTGAAAATGTCCTTGCTCTGTTAAACATTTGGGAAATATAAAAAAAAAAAGAAAAATAAAATTAAAAGGGGGACTTCAACTGTATTTATGGTTGGAGAATACACAATTAGATTTTATTTTTTGCTATATTGTCTTTATTGGTCGATCTCTGTGATTAACAGCTGCTGCAGAGCTTTAAGATTATGGACTACAGTCTATTGGTGGGGGTCCATAATACAGATCTGGCATCTCGAGAGCGAGCAGGGGTAGTGGAGGGTGGTGGATCTGAGGGGACCGTGACACCAGACCACAGGAGACCACAGATTCAAAAAGCACTGTACAGCACCGCTATGGAGTCCATACAGGGAGAGGCCAAAGGGAAAGGAACCCTGGAAACAGAGGACCAGTTAGTCATCATCTTATTATTCTATTCTTTATAATTATTATGACTCATTAAAGTTCTGTTTGTTTTTTCTTTAACTTTCTTCTACCCTTTAATGCCTTGTATAGTTTATTTCATTCAGTTTGCCTGCAGTATATGGTAGTCATTTAACAATATTTCAGTTGTTTAAAAACACTGTTTTGTCCGCAGATGGGGAGGAATCCCAGCACGCAACAGTAGAGGAGAGAGAATATTGGTCTATATTGGGATCATTGACATATTGCAGTCATACAGGTGACTTTATTGTGACAGTTGTATGTACAGGTTGTTTGTGACCATCATTTAAATCTCTCCTTCGCTTCTTCCTTTAGATTTATCAAAAAACTAGAGCATTCCTGGAAGGCCTTGGTTCATGATGGGGTAAGTCATTTGTTTGTTTACCTCCCTTAAAAGCAAGTATTGTGGTCATTTTCCTCACCATGCGTTATAAACATTGACTTTTTAGGATACAGTCTCTGTACATCGGCCTGGATTCTATGCTGAACGGTTCCAGCGTTTTATGTGCAACACAGTTTTTAAGAAAACACGTAAGTGGATATAGTTTACTTAAAAAAGAAAATGGTTATCAGTTTTTATAACAATTTTATAACACTTCAAACTTGAAGCGCAAAGGAGATTTCTATCCCTCAACCTTTACAGAATTTATAAATTGTGAAGATAATCCAAAAGAAACAAGTGATTTGTTCTTTTGAAGGGACATGATTGCGTTATTTGAAAAGTAGATTAGGCCCAATCCCAATTCTATTTTTGTACCCCCCACCTTGAAACAGAGTGTGAAGAGGAAGGGCTTTAAAATTTACCTCTAAGAAATGGGACACCACTACAACATCTGCATACGTCATCATATGTCATCACAATCTTTTGCTTTATATGAGATTGACAATCACGACTGCTGTAGTTATTCCAGTTGTGTTATTTTTTGGTATTTGTCTTCAGGAAATCACCAAAGGCAACAATATCATGTTAGCATAACGATATAATGTGACAATAAGATTGTAACTGTTCTGTGCAATTACACAGTGGCCATATTTATATATGTAAACAAACAAAAACAACATTAAAATTATAGCAGACACTGTAAAAATGTCATTTCCAGCCACTAGACTTTTCTGACCTGGTATTCGAGTGTCATCGAGTGACGGAATGTTATGGGACTGCTATACAGAAGTTATGAATAGGGATTTTAGAAAGCGAAATTTAGAAGGTTTTATTTTAGGGCTTTTTTTTGAAAGCATGACGGGAAAACACAAACGCGGTTATGAATGTATTAAAACATATGCTTGTTTGTTGTAAAAATTCTAAATGATGACAAAAAAATTCTTATTTGTGCATCTTTTGACTTCCTTGTGCAGCCATGCTGTCGTTGTAGATGGTGTATTCTGGAAAATGTTCTTACCCCTTGGTTTCGAGTGGTCCTGAAAAATCTCTGTTTCAAGGGGTATCTAGCCCTTCCCCTTAGCCCCATGTCTCCAAAGAGAATTGGGACACCCCTACCCCTTTACGTGAAGGGGAAGGGCTAAGGGGTAGAATTGGGATTGGGCCTAAATTAAGTCTGTTGATTACATACAAACATTGATCACCACGCATTAAAAAAGAGCACACCATGAAGCCAGAATGAAATGGTCATATAAACCATATGGCTTCAGATTACTTAAATTATGCCAATTATTGGTATTACTTATACAATTCCTGTTGTGAAGCGTGAAAGTTAAAGTGAAATGGGCTTTCAGTGAACGTATCTTTTGTATGTCACTATATTGTTGTTTATGTTTCAAAAATAAATGAACCATGTTGTTGGTTTTGAATAAATGACTATTTTCTAACTTTGCCATTGAGTTTTTAGTCTATTTGTGATGTCATCATTCAACTCTTTCTATTCTCAGTAAAATCATCTCCCTCAAAGAAGAGTCGAAGTGGCTGTTCGAGTGTTGTGAGACGCCTTCCGATGGGAAGCACTGCTTCTGCCCCCGGCAGTCAGACAGTTGCTGATGCTAGACTTGTGTACCGTACTCACCTTAACCAGTCTGATTTAGAAGGAGAGAGCGGTGAGTAACGCAACCAAACTATTAAACTTGTTATTGTTCTTCATTCTTTAAACAAAATTTGGGTCACACTGTATTGTGATGGTCAGTTTGTTGAATTTAAGTTACATTTCAGCTACATGCCAACTAATTCTCATTAGAATATAAGTAGACTGTTAGGTTGGGGTCAGGGTTAGGATTAATTAAGTTGAAATGTACTTCCAAAGTTTCTTATAGTCTGTTAAATGTTTGTTAAAAGGAGCCGTATCAACAGATATTAAGCAGACAGTCTACTAATACTCAAATGGACCATCAAAATAAAGTGTAATGAAGGGACGTCTAGTCCTGCTTCTTGAGGGCCACCGTCCTGCAATTTGTTTTATACTTTTTTTTTATTTAACAAGAATAAAATGGGCAGCAAAGCCGTTTTAAAGACAACTTAAATGTACAAACATAAATCATTGAGTCATCTTCCATTTGCCAAACAATTGTTTAAAAATTAATCAGATTTTGTAGTATTATGTTTATTCGTAGTTTTGTAAATCTTGCCGAAATTTAATTGAAAAATACACCAGCCAGATGGAGCTGCATACATAAAAGCCTTCTTACATAATTCAGTTAGAATAAAAGGAACAAGGAGTATAACAGTTTGAAGGAAGGAAATATTTCTACACATTTTCACATCGTATAAGACAACACAGTGCTCAACAATAAGGATGAGAGACGCTTGGGACAGTACACAGGATCTTTACTGGCCCGATAGGGACAGTGATGCCTTGTCACTAAAGTTTAATTTGTCTGTGAATATTTGTCAATTGCGTGCATTTTAAGTTTGTGTTTTTTAGTCTTTAAATGCTATCTTCTCTGTGATGTCATGATCACCATGTTGCTTTTTGGTTCCTCTTATCTGATTTGATGTTTTGAGCATGCTTTTTTTTCTGTAACAACCAGTACAGCAAAGAAATGGCTGCATCAAATTATAAGGCTAAAAGAAAACGTCTGTTTCTAACGTCTTGGAAGCAGACATTTACTTGGGAACAACACGACAAAAAAAATGAAGTGACGTTTTGCGCAATTTGTTGTCAGTTTGACAAGTCAACCACCTTTTGTTAAATAATTTCGAATTGCAATAAAGTACCTGCACATTTTCCATACTGCTTTTTTGTTTGCAAAACGCTTTGAATTTTGCTCATTATACATTTATTAATATTTTTTAAAGTATTGAAATTCACAGACATTACTTTGACACATTATTTAAAATATGTGGGCCAAAAATAAAAAAAATAGCTATTAACTTTTTTTTTTCTTTTGGTGGTGCTGATGGGACCAGTAGAAAAAATCCTTAGCATTGAACCCTGCAACAGAATTATGAAGGCATCGTTATTTACGTCGACTAGTGTCTGGGCCAAAAAACTGCATGTGAACAAACCAAGCAGACGTAATCCGTTTCTCATTACACAAAGGGAAACCAGATATTTAATATCATTATCACAGTAATTCTCACTCACCATGGAGGGATTTACTCGTGCAAATATCTTTTTTAACTATATACTTTAAAATGTTAAAAAGAAATAGTTCTTTATATGTGATCCATATATGTAAACTATTAATTGATTGAATTTACAAAAAGGGTTCTATATTGTTATCAGGACAGATATATGAGATTTTTGTCATATCGATCAGCTCTAATGGGACGAATGTTGGCATTAGCGTATGCTTTTGGAGATGCATTGTTTAAAAGATTTCTGTGCATGATTTTTAGCTGTGATTCAGATAAAATGTGAATAGGTCATAAATTAAAGCATGAGTGCTTGTGTGATTGTTGTCCTCAGGCATGCCGTCAGACAGACCGGACCTGCTTCCACAAACTGATCCACTGGCTGGAAGCTCCAGTGAGTTTGCTGCCACTAATGTGTCCTGCTCTTCACCGAGCAGCACAAGAATGACATCGTCTTCACCTCCTCAAAGGTACTGCCACGCTACCTTTGAGTCAGTTTTTTAAGATTCATGATCAGTTGTTTTGTTGAACACTCTCTACGGCAGCTTCACCTTCACTTGTATAATTATGGCTGCTCACTTACAGGTCAGTAGGTGTGGAAGTGCATAAATCTGCAGTCACAGAGCCTGAACAACAGCGCCCTCCACAGGTAAAATCAAACACACGCTTAACTTTTTATTCAAAAAGGTTCAGTACACCTTGAGTACTTTTTTTTTTTGTAATTTGACAAATTTGTGGGTTGTTGAGCATCAGTCAAGACAACGTTAGCACCTGTCAGCTTTAATTGTGGGGATAATTTTGAGCTTTTGTCAGCTAATTTCATCTTCCGGGTTTAAATCATTTTTGAGCGAGATCAAAATCGTTGACAGCGCGAATCTGATAGTGAAGTGATGACGCGTTGGTTATCATCATTATTCATAGCGGAGTTTTCTTATCCTATGAGAAGACCCTGCTTTTTTAATTATTCATGAGAGCACGTGCTTTCCGAAGGCAAAGCAGGACCTGCCAAGCTGTGGCCCAATGACTGCGTGAGGCCATGTCTGCTCATGGCACGGCTCATATTCGTTGTTCTCCATGATCCATGGGGTTTGTTGCATGTTTTCCCTGTGACTCTGTCAGGCCCGATACAGCAAAGCTGTTGTAGCAAGCATTTTTTGTCTGGAGAGCTGTACGAGAATTGGAGAATAGCGGACTTTGTTTTTTATAAGTTGAGCTCGTTACAGGTAAAATCTCCAGATTACCGGCAGGGATAAGGTTGAACTAGTCAGGTAAAGACTATAGCTATAGCGTCTCATCCTCTAAACACACTGGTATCTGAACTACTGAAGAACACTCAAACCAAAACTCGACCCAAACAAAACCTTCACAAACACACATTGACAAAAGATTAAAATATAAGTATATGAAAAACTAAAAACTGAATTTAACTCCAAACTAAACTCAAAGTTATTCAGCCAAACGAACACACAGCTGGCAAATTATTTATCCTTAAAACAATTAAAAGAAAACACATTCTGTCTAAATATCGCCTCTGTGATCATGACCTAGAAATAGAAAAAGGCCAGACATAAAAAAATCCTGATCTCCTAAAGAACATAGAATATGTAAACGAGTGTGACACAACTAAATAGAGGATGTAGATGCACTTCCTTCTGTTTTGCCCCAAATACACCACAACTAGAGAAATATTTTTTCCCCCAATTTGAAACATTGACTAATTCATTTTTTATTTCAATGACTCAGAAAAACTTTACCATATACATATTGAGAGAATGAATTGACGGATAGACTAGCTGCAAAAATATGTTTACACCCTACACACAATAAGAAATGGTGATGTAAATCATGTGTCTTGTTTAAATAATCTAGACTTTTTATTATTATAATTGTTATATTTATCAAATATATTATCTGTTTGTTTTTTTTGTTGTTTTTTTGTCATTTATGTCTTATTTACTGTATTATTATAATTTTTTATTTTATTATTTAATGATTTTATATACTACATACTTGAAATGCTTTGGCAATACTGTATGGAATGTCATGGCAATAAAGCAACTTGAACTTGAAAACTTTGAATCTTAAAGAGACCTGCTGAACTGCTATCCACTGTGTGTGCATTCAGACCCGGGGATTCAGGAGGAGAGAAGTCCTCATTTATAGTGTTTATATAAACACGATTATCTTTATTATGATATAACAAATTTTGGTTGTGTGTATATGTAATTAAGAATAACAAATGTAGCAGGGCATTAAATTACTGTTTATTTCTTTGCATTTCAACTTTGTAAACTATTAAATCATGCGTCTCCTCATGGTTTGTGTCTCATTTTGTGAGCCAACTGAGAGTTGTTCGCTCCCCTCTTTTTTCCCGTTTTGCTGACCACGCCCACTTCTCCCTCTGGTTGCAGAGCTCCACGCCCATTACGAAGCATTTTTTGAAAAAATTCGGAGGTAGACTTGAATCGAAAGAGGCATGTTTCATGGCCCTTTAACAGATAAACAAATACATATAATTTCAAAACTCTATATTAGCTGCGTTCATATTCTTTAAAAAAATGACATGCCCTGCTATTTAAAAGTTTGGGTAAGTACAATTTGTTTTTAGAACTTAATATTTTGAATCAGCAAAGATGCATTGCACTCAGTTCATCAAAAGTGACAGTAAAGACTCACAGTTGAGACAAATCCTAAGTATCAGCTATTTTTAGTATTGATGATAATAATTATAATAATAATAATAAAATGTTTCATGAAGACAAAATAAGCATATTGGGGTAATTTTTTCTTTTATTTTATTAGAATGACTACGAGACTGAATATTGGGGTGATGCCAGTTAAATTTCAACTTTGCTAACTCAAAAATAAAAGATACTTCAAATAAATGTGTTTAGAACACATGGTGTTAACATTTTTTATATATTGGTGAAGTAAATATATAAAGACTCTGATCTTTTACTTTCTTTTTCAGCACTGGAGCTGAATGCTTAGATGAGCAGTTAAGCATTGAAGATGCGATTTCACTCAAAGACATCATCCCAGAAACAGACATTTGTTTTGTATGTAAACAATTACAAATATGCTAAACTTTACGATCCACAAACTTTATTTTATTAATACCAAATTGTTTGCTTTTTCTAGTAAGAGCAGAACGAGGACAGAGGATGGTGAAGAAGAGCGTTATATCAGAGATGGAGACACAGAAGCCCGCTTCTGAGTGCTTGTATGGTGGGGGTTTTCTGTCATTCGGAGCTTCGGAAGAACTCCAGGTTCTCTCACAGCACAATGAACATGTTTTAGCAGGACAGAGAAAGGAGAGTATGAAGAAATGCCATCGAGACAGGAGTTTTGATGGCTTTTTTCTTTTCTCTGGCACAGGAAATGCTGCTCAAATCTGTTTAACCAAAACTTAATACAAATGATTGGAAAGGTCACACTCTTTACTGCCTTTGTTCTCTCTTAGACATTGAATCCAGATCAATTAAGGATGCACAAACATATTAGTATTCTATTTTTTGCCACCACTTTAGATTATCGTTGGAAGCAATGTTCTATAAATCTTTATTAGTATAGATCTTCATTTATATAGATCTTTCAACCTGATTCTCTCTGAACTGGAGTGACTTGGACTAATGGCTCCTAGCCTCCGGTTTTCTCATCTCTGAACGGATCAGAAAGGAGCAGAGAAACTTCTTTTTCTCATGGGTATCTGTACATATTTACGAACGTTAAAAGTGTTAGGACTTTTTTTTTGTTGGAGTAAACCTGATGAGAGCATCTCATTGATGGGTTTTCCAGATTGTTCTATTTTGAGACTGCATGCCCCTAAGAGCGACATATTTATAGAGGGGAAAATGACCAAAAAGTCCCACTTTGTTTCAGAGTTAATGCATTGAATGTTAAGATCAAAATATAACTTTGTATCTTCTAATGTATCCCACGTTCAGGCATAGTATTTTATGGTTAGTTGCTTTACATTTGCCTTCTCTAAGGTGTCACCAAGTAGATGTAGGTGTTTTGGTTTTGAAGCTGTAATTTACATCCTCAGCATCTCTATGCATTTTCCTTTTCTTTCCACCCTGCCCTATTGAAAGTTGCTCCTGCACTTTGGACCAATCAGCTTTCACCTTTGAAAAACGGACGTACCCGCTTACACGT